>NC_137960.1:4785743-4805743 GCF_963924665.1 Micromys minutus | reverse complement strand
TAGGTAGACTGTGAGGGGCACAGACACACAGATACAACACTAGATAGACTGTGAGGGGCACAGACACACAGATATGACACTAGGTAGACTGTGAGGGGCACAGACACACAGATATATGACACTAGGTAGACTGTGAGGGGCACAGACACACAGATACGACACTAGATAGACTGTGAGGGGCACAGACACACAGATATGACACTAGATAGACTGTGAGGGGCACAGACACACAGATACGACACTAGGTAGACTGTGAGGGGCACAGACACACAGATACGACACTAGATAGACTGAGGGGCACAGACACACAGATACGACACTAGATAGACTGTGAGGGGCACAGACACACAGATACGACACTAGGTAGACTGTGAGGGGCACAGACACACAGATACGACACTAGATAGACTGTGAGGGGCACAGACACACAGATACGACACTAGGTAGACTGTGAGGGGCACAGACACACAGATATATGACACTAGGTAGACTGTGAGGGGCACAGACACACAGATACGACACTAGATAGACTGTGAGGGGCACAGACACACAGATACGACACTAGATAGACTGTGAGGGGCACAGACACACAGATACGACACTAGATAGACTGTGAGGGGCACAGACACACAGATATGACACTAGATAGACTGTGAGGGGCACAGACACACAGATATGACACTAGATAGACTGTGAGGGGCACAGACACACAGATACGACACTAGATAGACTGTGAGGGGCACAGACACACAGATACGACACTAGGTAGACTGTGAGGGGCACAGACACACAGATACGACACTAGGTAGACTGTGAGGGGCACAGACACACAGATACGACACTAGATAGACTGTGAGGGGCACAGACACACAGATACGACACTAGATAGACTGTGAGGGGCACAGACACACAGATACGACACTAGATAGACTGTGAGGGGCACAGACACACAGATAGGACACTAGGTAGACTCTTGATATGGAAAAAGCAGAAACATGAGAAAGCCATTTGAGTTAGGAGTGATGTGAGGGATAGAAGGGGAATTGGGTAGGCAAGAGTCTGGAGTGGGTTTCATCCAAACACATATACATCTCTTAATATTACATATATATGCACTCACATTTTTGTGTTGTGTGTGATGCATATATATTTTTGGGAGGGTCTCACTATAGGTCTAGCTAGCCTGGAGCTCAATATGTAAACCAAGCTGGCCACGAACTCCCTGAGATCCATCTGCTTTCTCCTCTCAAGTGCTGGAATCAAAGGCCTGTACAACATATCTTTAGGATCTTGAGCTCTTGATCCTACTGGCTCTGCCTCCCAAATGCTGGGTTTGCCATACCATGCTAAATGTTCTAAGGTTTTATCACTCCACTAACTCAGCAAACTTGTTCTGCCTACATACTCAGCACCCAGAATGTGTAAGATTGATTTGAAACATTCCTGGGGTTTAAAATCAAATTAGGGAGGCAATTCTCCATTAATGTGACATAAATACAATGCATATTTCAATAATAAAATAATAATCTCTTACATTTCTGATCTTTGTATAATATCCAAGTATATTATAATTTTAATCTTTTTCCTTTCAAGATGGTAAATAATGGTATAATTTGGAATTTTTTATTTTTTTCTTCCCCCCCAAATTTTTTATTTTTTAATGTATATATGCTTTTGTATGCATGTATGTGTTTAAATGTGTGTATGTGTGTGTGTGTGTGTGTATGTAGATGCTTACACAGGTTAAAAGAGTATCAGATCTCCTGAGCTGGAGTTTTAGGTGATTGTGTGCTACCTGAAATGAATGCTAGGAACCCCTCCAATCTTCTGCAAGGGCAGCAGGTGCTCTTAACTACTGAGTGTCTCTCCAGCCCACCTTGAAATTATTAATAGGAATAGTAATGTACAACACAATATGAGAAGTGCCATCTCCCTATTATAGTCAGAAGCACATGCCTAGCTTATAATAAATAGTACATAAGCATTTGGACAGAGAAAGTGGCATGAACTTAGAACGCCGGAGGCACCACATGGTAAATGGCCACAGGCTGCTGGAGTCACTGGCGTAAAACTGGCTTGGAAACTAGAGATCTCCATACCAGCAGGCTTGGCAAGGACCTGGAGGCAGAACTATGTATGAGGCTCTGTGGACCATAGGAGTGATCTTCTCAGGTAGACACACACAGTGGAGGAAGAAAGGACAGGTGACAAACCCAACTGTCACACTCCATTTGCAGAGGCCACACTAACCTGGCACTGCGTGGTGCTCCCAGCCCATGGTCCTGTCCATGTGCCATACCAGCCACTCAGGTTTCTTGGGAGATGGGAGCAGTCAGAGATGAAGACAAGCGTCTCAAGAAACCAGCTGCCCTGTTCTTAAGAAGGCTTGATGAAAGGCTGTTCATGCAAGAAGTGGAGGGCCCTGATAAGAAGCTGATCACAGGTCTGAAGAAATGGCTCAGTAGTTAACAGCACTTACTGCCCTTCCTTCTCACCCAGGTTCAGTTCTCAGCACCCACAAAAGGTGGCTCAACTACCCATAACTACAGTTCAAGGGGATCTGTCACCCTCTTTTGACCTCCTGTATATAAGTGATGTATTTGGCCTGCTTATATATACTGTATAATGCACATAGGCACATACATACATGCATGCATACTTACATATGTACATACATACATACAAGTAAAAAGGAGAGAGAGAGAAAGCACTTTACAGGAGTAACAGAAGTGAATAAAGTAAAGATGACTTCAAGTCTGGCTCACAGACTGATGTCACTGAGGGACACACAGTTGGGAGGAAGGTACCATGGGGGAAGGCCATAAACTCCAATCTCTGACTGTGGCTTCAAGTGCTAGTGGGACAGCCAAGCTCAAAAGGAATGATGAGGTAGAGCTTCTGAGGAAACACAGTGAGCTAGGAAGCAGGGACTTGGGCCCTTCCTGAGCCTTATCAAGGTCCCACTCTCCTCTGATGTCCCAGGTTGTCTACACAGAGCGATATGAAAACAAACAGAATCAGGATTCATCCACCAACCTGATCCGCTGCTCCTACCTGGGTAGTGGGAACACCAGTCAAACCACTTCTGAAGAACAGATCCCCTACACAGTGTCTTCCACATCACAGAGAAATGTAGGGCAGAACTACGAGGACACAGAGAAAACCTGGCCACCCGCCAACCCCCTAAGAAACAATTTAATATCACCGCCCGAAAACTCAGAGAGCTTAGCACAGAGCAAGTCCAGGTCTGTCATCCTGCCTTACTCAGATATGCAGCCCAACATCCACACCATCATCCTGGACTTCTCCGTGGTGCACTATGTGGATAATCCAGCTTTGGTTGTATTACGGCAGGTAAGTACCAAGGAGGCTTGGCTCTAGGCTCTGACCCCTCCTACAACCCACACTCACACACCCCATGCCAGTGTGATTCTCTGCATCATGGGATTGCTCAGTCACTAGAGGCAGGGGCGCAGAAGGTGGTTTAAAATCAATAAAAACAATAAGAGAATAAACCAGCTCTGATTTGTTGAACTAGAGCAGTTAGTTCCCTAGTCTTGAATTATTCATCATTTCCCAAGAACTTGGGAACCGAGGAGTTGCTTCTTAAACATCACAGAGGCAGCATCTACGCCCCACCCACCGGGACGCCAAAGGATCTTTTCGGTGACCAAGCTCTACAGAAAAGGAACCGGTCACCAAGATTCTTTGTGCTGGTCAGCTGCTCGGCTGCAGGCTGTGCTCAGAGAGTTAGAAAAAAAATGACACTTCAAGTCTGGCCCTGCCTGTCAGGCACCAGCAGGGTTTTCCCTCCTACCGGTCTCTCCTTTGTTACCATGGAGGAGATTCTCTTGGAAGTCTGCTTCTGCAGCGGGACAGCTGAGCTGCATGGTTACTGAGCTGGCTTTGTGTTTAATGCCTTTTCCCCTCAGACACTCTCTGTTCCACCCTTCTTCACAATGGCCCGGTTTAAATATTCGGAACACTCCCTCCCAGTTCTCAGGGACCTGCCTTGCTCCTTTGATAGGCATGTTCTCTTCTGACTTGGGTCCTGTGTGTGAACACCTGAAGAAGTAGGCTTTTCTTAAGGGCAACTGGCTTCTCCTTTTTTCTGGTCTGGAACTTACTATGTAGACATAGCAGGCTGGCCTGGAACTCTCAGAGATCTGCTGCCTGTCTTCCAAGTGCTAGGGTTAGCTTGCTCACAGTGCACTCGCCAACAGTCAGATGCAGGGGTATTCAGTACTGTCTCCTTCTGGGAACTTTTCACCAATGGCCTGGGTTGGGTTGCCTTTTTTTTTTTTTTTTTTTTTAAACTTATTTATTTTATAAGTACACTGCAGATGTCTTCGGACACACCAGAAGAGGGCATCAGATCTCATTACAAATGGTACAGATGGCTGTGAGCCACCATGTGGTTGCTGGGGATTGAACTCAGAACCTCTGGAAGAGCAGCACAGTGCTCTTAATCACTGAGCCATCTCTCCAGCCCCCCAGTTGCTTTCTTCTAGTCTGGTACTGTAGTAACTTTAGAGTTGCTCAACCCTCATTCTCAGGCTGCATGCAGGACCAAGCTGAGGGTACACACACACACACACACACACACACACACACACACACACACACACACACACCTTACTTTTGCCTTCAGTTCTCCCAGCCTCCCCAAGAACAGCCCCTGTTTTGAAGACTTGGTGCTTCAGAACAACTGGCATCTGGCCTTTCCTGGCTCTTCCTACCTGCTCCGTAGGATGGTACCCAGCAGCCCTCCTGTCTCCCATTCTTACAGAGGCACCTTGTATTCTGGCACCCACACTTGACCCTTTGCCTTCCAGCTGTGAGACTCATGGTCTAAGTCTATATCCTACAAGTCTAGGCTTCCTTGTTCTTCTATAATGGTTCTAGATACTCCTTACTGGAGGGATTTATTATGTTCTACTTACCCTAAAATAACAAGCACAGGGCTGGAGATGTGGCCCAGTGGATTTGAGCACTGGTTGTACCTCTTCCAGAGGACCCAGGTTCAGCGCCCACATTGCAGCTCACAGCTGTGTAGCTCCATGGGATTTCATGCCCTCTCCAGCCTTCATGGGTGCCAGGCACATGTTAAAGATACATAGATTCACACACATGTACATGAGTAAAAATACAACTTTTAAAAAGGAGGATAGCTCTTTCTATCCACGCTCTAGAATGTTCCCAGGAGCATCATTGCCCATCTACTCCGAGCCTTCCTCAGGTAGACACTCTTATTGTGGGCGTCTCCCTGCTTGGAATTGTAAGCAACCTTCCCTGTCACTCGCCACAAACTGTGGAATGCCCTGCTTGGTCTCCGTGTCCTCAGTCTTAGTTCTCAGCAGCAGGAAGAGATACAAATGCCCGGACAAATGAACACCTGATGAGGAGCCAGGCCCCAGCTAGTTAGTGGCCATTTCTGGCCTGTGTGCAGCTTTCTGACTCCCCTCTCTCTCTCCCTGCAGATGTGCAATGCTTTCCACAATGCCAACATTTTGGTGCTCATTTCAGGGTGTCACAGTGAGTTGCCCTCTACCCTGTGAGTGAGTGTGTGTCTTGTATCTCAGGAGCTCTGCTTTCAGGCGCTGACACCTGTGTGTTTGGATTTGGTTTGTAGCCTCTGTGGTCAAGCTGCTTGAGAAGAATGATTTCTTTGATGAAGGCATCACGAAGGCCCAGCTCTTCCTCAGCCTCCATGACGCCGTGCTGTTTGCCTTGTCTCGGAAGTTCTCCGAGTCCTCAGACCTAAGCGTGGATGAGGCTGAGATGATAATACAGGAAACCTACTCAGAGTTAGACAAGGTTAGACGTGGACCTCCAGAGCTTGGGGAAAAGGAGGGAGAGGGAGCGTCTGATGTGCACATGAAGGATTGTCCCATCTAGAATCCATCCCCAGCCCAGCAGACGCCTCAGGCACATCGCCCTGTGGTTAGTGTCACACAAGTTGCTAGGCATGTGAAATCCTCCCGTAGGCAGGCAGATTTTAGAGCATCCCCAGTCAGCATCTAGAAGACACAGCTGCCCTCCCAGGCCTTTGGCTAGTCTTTACACTGTGCGTCAAAAAGGGTTCACTCATGATCATGCGCAAAAGGAAGACACGTACGTCAGCAGTTTGAACAACTCCTTACCCTGAGTGAAGACTAGAGTGAGCCTTAGGTTGCCCAGATGAGAGTCTGCAGGGAAGCAGACAGACAGGCATCAGTGTCATTCAGAGGTCAGAGGCTACTCTTCAGCTCTTTTGGTTCTGACCTACTGGATTTTAATACAACAAGAAAAGTGCTACCATAATCCATGGTTTTAAAAGGCTCAGAGAAGTGAACAACACAGACTTACAGAACACAGCTCTTCTCCAACTCCCCCCTCCCTCCACACCTCCCCTTCTAGCTCCTTCTCTGCCTTTGTGTTACAGGTTATGTGCCTGTCTTAGTCAGGGTTTCTATTCCTGCACAAACATCATGACCAAGAAGCAAGTTGGGGAGGAAAGGGTTTATTCAGCTTACACTTCCACATTGCTGTTCATCACCAGAGGAAGTCAGGACTGGAACTCAAGCAGGTCAGGAAGCAGGAGCTGATGCAGAGGCCATGGAGAGATGTCACTTACTGGCTTACTTCCCCTGCCTTGCTCAGTCTTCTTTCTTATAGAACCCAGGTCTACCAGCCCAGGGATGGCACCACCCACAATGGGCCCTTCCCCTTGATCACTAGTGGATCTCATGGAGGCATTTCCTCAGCTGAGGCTCCTGTGATATCTCCAGCTTGTGTCAAGTTGACACAAAACCAGCCAGTTTTCCTCCCTTTCAACAAGACCTGAATATAGTGCTTCTGGTCTGCTCTATAATCTACTCTTGTTTATAAACCTCAGGCCTGGTCAGGTTCACCCCCACCTGAAGCCTGGCAATATGCCTCAGTGGGTAAAAGCATTTGTTGTGGTGCTTGACTCCCCCGGGAAAGACTGAGACTCCGTTCAAATTGAGGTGAAGTGAATTAATGCCTACCACTAGCATGAGGGCAGCCTGAGAACCCAGCAGCACAGCATGCCAAAGGGCATGCTGACAGGAAGGGCTTACAAAGGTGGGTGTCACCTTTACACCTGGGATCCACAGCTGGGCAAGAACATTGTCTTACTCTCAACACTTCATCCCAGTTCCACATCTGTAAGTGAACGTGCAAAAGCAAGTTGTTAAATGCCTTACAGCAGGAACACCATCTTTATTGCCACCCCCCCCCACACACACCTGCCTCTGTCCCCAGAGTGCTGGGATTAAAAGCTGTGTTGCTGACACCGCCCAACTCCACCAACCAATAACACACACACACACACATAAATGGAAAAAATACATTTAAGAATTCTCTTTACAGTGTTTCTGACCTAAGGTGACCTTCTATATATATGTATGTACTTGTTTTGTTTTTTTAAAGATTTATTATACACAAGTACACTGTAGCTGCCTGCCTTCTTAAAGATTTATTTATTTATTATATGTAAGTACACTGTAGCTGTCTTCAGACACACCAGAAGAGGGCATCAGATCCCATTACAGATGGTTGTAAGCCATCATGTGGTTGCTGGGATTTGAACTCAGGACCTCTGGAAGAACAGCGAGTGCTCCTAACCGCTGAGCCATCTCTCTAGCCCTGTAGCTGCCTTCACACACCAGGAGAGGGCATCAGATCCCACTACAGATTGTTGTGAGCCACCATGTGGTTGCTGGGATTTGAATGCAGGAGCTCTGGAAGAGCAGTCAATGCTCTTAACCACTGAGCCTTCTCTCCAGCCCCGAAAGGTGACCTTCTTATGCTCAAAGACTTCTGTTGGCTCTCAAATACCAGTGTCCATTCAAAGAAAGATAGCTGTCCCAGCCCCCTGAGGTTTGGCTCAGTGGGTCTGTTGTGGGTCTCAGGCTGGAAAGATGGCTTAGCTGTTAAAGGCTAGGCTCACAACCAAAACTATGAGAGAGCATCTGTCTCTTCCAAATTACCATGTAAATCCTCTGCTCCTGGGACTAGTCCCACATGCCAGCATCACCACCTTAGAGACTTCATGCTAGGCCTTGTCTATCAAAGCCTAAGTTTCCCAGTGATCTTTGGATGTGTATCAGAAGCTGTTTCTAGAAATTACTTGTAACCAGGGCTGTTTTTCTTGCTGGATATCTGGAAGTGTTAGCGACCCAGGGTGGCTCTGACCTGAATTCAAGGCTTGAGGTTTTCTGGCTCATCCAGTGACTTGCAGTTTCCCCATCGCTCCACCCTCAACACACCCAGGAGCCCTGAAACCACTTAGCAGCTGGGTGGCTCTATCCAAACTGTCAAACAGTTATAGAACAAAAGTGGCCCTAATTCCCCAGTTCACGCTTTGATTTTCTTTTTCTTTCTTTTTTTTTTAAAGATTAATTTATTATATATACATATATATTATGTATGTCTGCACACCAGAAGAGGGCATCAGATCCCATTACAGATGGTTGTGAGCCACCATGTGGTTGCTGGGAATTGAACTCAGGACCTTCCAAAAAACAGTCAGGACTCAGCCGCTGAGCCATCTCCCCAGCCCCTATTTACAGTTCTTACTCTCATATTATTTCTTATTGTGTAAGTCAGAGTCCCCAGGACCAGGTGAGCTGAGTGACGGGAGAAGCTTCTGTTGTGTTGGCACTAAGGACAGGCATGACTGTGGCTTCCAGTGGACATGTGGGCAGGAATCTCTAACAGGCACCCTTCTGCTCCCTGACAGTCCTTTCAGGACTTACACTGGCATTGAAAGCGCCCTCCTCCAGCGACATTTGCGGAGGAGACTAGTGGAAGGGTGAGGTTTATTTTGTATTAAGCTCAAGTTACCCACAAGCACCCAGATGGACTTGAGACAGTGGAAGGACAGATGGACTACACATCCAGGAAGCTTTAGAGCCTGAGATTCGTTGCCAGACAGATGGCAACAAAATCAGGGACCTACACAGAATGACCTAGGGAAAGTACAGGTAGAAAGGAAAAGAGCCCAAGATCAAAGCCAGCAGAGGAGGCAGCAAAAGACACCACAAAGTAACAGGAAGGAAGGGAGAAGGACGGGTATTTCAGAGGGGGATGGAGCACTGCAGACTGTTCCTGCAATATGAGTCCATGTCCTGGGGGCACCTAGATCCAGGCCCTGTTCTTCATCAAATCAAATAAGCTGGGACCCTGGCTGGCCATCTTTGATCTGCATCCAGAATGAGGGACACACGTATATGGACAGGATGAAGATGAACGCAGAGGCAAAAGGAACAGCTCAAGAGAGAGGTCACTGTAGTCAGGCAGTCCCTGGGCCCAGAGAGGCCAGAATCAAGAGAGGGCAGCACAGCTGGAGAGATGCTAATGGAGGCAGAGAGGCCAGGCTACACTCACAGCCTAGATGTCAGAATGGTGTTGGGGTGTTGGGGGTTGGCAACTGAGATAAAAAGACAAGATGTCTTGTAAAACCCAGTCTAGCTAGAAAGACCAGAGAGAACAGATGTTACAATTTGAGCGAACCCAAAGAAGAGCAAATGACTAAAGCCGGAGCACATCTGCAGCAGACAGACTAGTCAGTGATAACTCAGGGTTGCTGGGCCTTAAACCCTTACATTCCTTGACTGCGTGGAAGTGAGTTTCTTGGGTAGGTTTTAACCCTTCCAAATGTGTGTGTTACAGAATGACCAGCTGAGCAGTCTGAGACTTAAAATGGATAGTGCCTTCATAGAAAGTTCCCAACATGCAAGTCCGAGCTACAGCAAGACCCATAAGCCAAATGATGACTTGGAGTTTGAGCTGGACCTGGACCCCATGCTAGGTTCTGAACACAGTGGGATGGATCTCAACCTGGACCTAGACTCGGTCTTGGACCGTGAGTCAGAGCTGAACCCTGGATCTGAGCTGGATTCTGAGATCCAAGCCAAGCCTGAGCTGGAGCTAGAGTCAGAGTTTGAGACAGATGTCCAGACAGAGCCTGAGACAGAGGAAGACCCAGAGGCAGAGCTGGAGCCCGAGCCAGAAAGAGAGAGAGAGAGGAGCAGGTCTCAGAGCCCCTGGCAGAACCACTTCCCTGCTTATCACTTTGGGTCTTCAAGCTCCCAGTCTGGAGCTCCACCTCAGACACGACTGGCAGAAAACAGACAGTCACACACTTAGTCGAACTCTTCCCAAAACAATCAGGATGCTTGGTAGGTGACTCCAGAGAGCAGGCAGAGTATCTTGGCAAGTCCGTCCTGCCCAGCTCGGCAGATCTAGACTGGGTACAGGCCACCAGTCCCAGCTCTGTGACCTCCACCTGCTGACTTTCTTCTCACTGGATTCTGGGATCACATGCCATCATACTCCCAGGCTGTGACTCAAGGTCAACAGTTGTCTCTGGGCTCTGTCTCCAGGCTTTGCAGATCGCATCTTCAACAGATTTGCAGTGAAGGCCTCGTGGCACGTACTCTCTGGGAACTGCGCCAGGTTGTCTCCAAGTTCCTCCTCTCATCTCCGTTTCCCTTTCTCCAAAGAAATGAGGCTTGAATAAAATATGGGACTCTACTTAACACTGAGCTCTCACCTGCTTTTCTCTGTATCCCAAAACCAACCCTGTGGAAATGTCAGTTGGGAGGGACCTCGGCAGGGAGCCAGCAAAAGGAAACCTAGGTGGGCTGGAGCTGACATGGAAGAGTGCATCTAGATACAGCCAGGCAGGGAGGCTGAGCAGAGAGCGTTAGCTGTCACTCTTCCCTCCCGTCGGTTGTCATAGTTATTCGGTGGCACCAACAGGAAGAAACGGTGACATTGCTGGACTCTCTCTAGTCTGTCTATAGCTGCTCTTTCTTACAGGTGTTCCAAACCAACCTGAAGCCAGGATTTCTGGTGGGCCAGACTTAAAGTGTCTGATGGGTGGGAGAGTTGGCCCAGCAGTTTAGAGTCCTGACTGCACTTGCGGAGGACCTGGATTTGGTTCCCAGCACACACATTGGGTGGTTCACGTAACTTCAGTCCCAGAGAATCTGATGCCCTCTCCAACGGCACTCCTACAACTGCTATGCATTCAGACAAGCAGTCATACAAACACATAGAGAAGAAATAGATAAAAGTTCTAAACTGATACATATAAACCTCCCTAAGGACCAGGAATCATCATTCGAGTTTTATTTAATCCACCTAAAGTTTTCTTGTTTGTCTGTTAAAAATGTAGTAAGTTAAGCCAAGATCTGGAGAGGTGGCTCAGCGGTTAGAGCACTGTCCGCTCTTCCAGAGGTCCTGAGTTCAATTCCCAGCAACCACATGGTGGCTCACAACCATCTGTAATAAGATCTGATGCCCTCTTCTGGTGTCTGAAGACAGCTACAGTGCACTTATGATTAAGTTAAGTCGAGAAGAGAATCACAGACCCATGAGCACAGATATACCAAACCTTATTTTTTTACTTCCAGTCAACAAACATGACTCCTCATGCTTAGGTTTTCAGTTCCTCTTGTCAGATGAAAGACACCTTGGGCTATAGAGGTGGTTTAGAGAAGAGAGCTGATGCTAAACACAAAGGCCTGAGTTCGGGTCCCCAGCACCCATGAAAAAGGCTGGGCATGCCATCTCATATGTGTAACCCCAGTCCTGGAGGTTAGAGATGACAGAGACATGAATATTGGTGGCACTTCTTTGACTGGCCACCAGCCTAACCAAAACATGTCAAGTTCCAGATTGAGGGAGACGAGACACCCAGGGCCTTCCTCCAACCTCCATGTGTATCCTCACATGCACCTGTATACTCATAGTCACACACACACACACACCCCTGATGACAGACACAGCATATGTGTGCTCTGGTTATACAAGTACTCAGTGGGTATCTGTTCCATGCACTGCACCTCCAGCTGTGGAGACCCAGAAGGCCATCCTGTGACTGGAAGGTCATATCCAACGTGACTCTGAACATAAAACAAGAGGCACACACTGGTGATACTAATTCTTGGGAGGTGAAGCAGGAAAACAGCCTAGACACCACTTGGCTGGTTGTAGACTATCCTGGTGAGACAATGTTGATTGTCAACTTGAGAGACTCCAGGAAATGTGTGCCTCTGGGGCCTTTCTAGAGAGAACTGAGGGGGAGACCTGCCCCCAGAGTGCATAGAAGCTTCCAACAGACAGCCCAGATGCCAAGACCCGTTGCTGTCTGTTTTGCACCTCCCGAGTGAGGCTGTGTGCTATGCTACCAGCCTCTGCCATCTCCAGACTCCAGCTTCCTTGGCTTCCAGCACAGACAGACTCTAGGAATTCTGCAGGCCTTCAGCCCCAGATACGGACCAATGAAAGGCATCGATCCTCATGGACTAAACAGTACCAGCAGATACACAGATGTACAACCACTGTCTGCCCATCCTGCCCTGCCACGTAAGCCAATCTAATAAATCCTGTATGTGTGTGTTTCTGTGTGTGTGTTCGCGCATGCCTGTATGTGTATCCGTGTCTGTGTGTGCGTGTGTGTGCATTCATGTGCTCTGTCGGTTCTGTTCTAGAGAACCCTACCTAATAGAGCCTGTCTAAAAACAATCATGGTGAGGAGGTGGGATTATATATTGGTTTCACGTTGCGGTAATGAAATATCCAAAGCAGGTTTTCTGAGACATTTTCTTAGCTAGTGATTCTGGAGGTCAGAGTCCTAAGATTGGGTAGCTTCACTCCCCTGCTGTCTGAGGAGGGACTATCCATATGCAGTGCCTCGTTAGAGGGATCGTGTGTGCAAGAAAGAAGCCAGAGGACAGTGGTGGGAGAATTGGCTCACACAACAACTCACTCTCGAGGAAGTTCAGGTCCCTCGAGAACCATCCCAGTTCCTAAAGTAAAGGTTATCAACCTGTGGGTTGCAACCCCTTTGAGGAGGGTTCAAAGATCCTTTTACAGGGTCACATGTTAGATATCCTTCATATTGGATGTTTACTCTAGGATTCATAACAGTAGCAAAATGATAGTTAAGATATGAAGCAACAAAGTAATTTTATGGTTGAGGTCACCACATCATGAGAGTTTATACATCATCACTGTATTAAAGGGTTGAGGGTTAAGAAGGTTGAGAACCACTGTTTTGTTTTGGCTTTGTTGTTTTAAAGATTTGTTTGTTTGTTTGTTTGTTTGTTTATTATATATGCTGTTGCTGTCTTCAGACACACCAGAAGAGGGCATCAGATCCCATTACAGATGGTTGTAAGCCACCATGTGGTTGCTGGGATTCAAACTCAGGACCTCTTAACCACCGAGCCATCTCTTCAGCTTCAACCCAGAATGGATCTTTTAAAACAGTGGTTCTTGGGCTGTAGAGAGGGCTCGGGAAAATATATATTATATAATAATTTTTTTAAAAAAGAGGTCCATTCTATCTTTACCTTGGGGACTGTCTTTGTTTGGGATTTGTTGCCATGAACAGATATAATGACCAAGGGAAATCTTATACAGGAGAACATTTCATTGAGGCTGGCCTACAGATTGAGAGATTCAGTCCATTATCATAAGGTGGGAAGCATGGCAGCATCCAGGCAGGCATGGTACTCAAAGAGCCAGAATTTCTACATCTTGATCCGAAGGCAGCCAGGAGAAGACTCTGTCTCCACACTGGGCAGAGCTTGAGCACGGGGCCCCTCAGCCCACCCCAACAGTGATGCACTTCCTAATCGTACCCCTTCCCACGGGCCAAGCATATTCACATCATCACATGGAAGAAGCTTCCAACACACGAACCCATGTTTTCCTCTCCCTCAAAGAACACCCAAACCAAGCATCCAGAACCCAAGTCACCAGATTTGTTCTTTAGTCATGTTCTCTAAACCTCCTACTGTGTGCTAGGTACTATCCCAGATAAAGGATAGAACAGGCAACAGTTACAAATGGCGGGTGAAGGAACCGGGGAGATAGCTCAGGCAGTGAAGTGCTTCCTGGGAGTGGTGGGACAGTGTCATCCCAGCCCCAAGGAAGAATAGTAGGGGCGTTTCTGGGGCTTCCTGGCTGGCCAGCTTAGTCCACTCAGTGAGTTCCAGGCGGTGAGAGGGAAGGTACGTGGTACTTGCAGGATGACAGCCAGAGTTGCCTCCACACACCTGCAGTACAAATGCACACACGCACACATGCATACAGAGACGACACACACAGTTATCCTTAGGCATTGTAACAAAGGAGCTAAGGAAATGTCTCTGCCACAAGTACAAGGACCCGAGTTTGATTCCCAGAACTCATGTTGGAAGAAAAAAAAAAAAATAGTGGCTCACATGTGATCCCAGTGCTGGAAAGAGGTGATGGGAGGACTCCTGGTCTAACTAGCCAGTCTAGCCTGCCTGAGATTTTTAGGCTAATGAGAGACCCTGTCTCAAAAAAGCAAAGAAGGGTGGATAGAACAAGACACACACACATGCACAACTGAAAATTAGTACCCACCGTATATACATTTCTCTCGTGGAGGGTAAGAAATGCCACCCTCTGGCCCTGCTATACCTGTCCTCTGCAGTTCTCAGTCTGTAGGTTTTTCCCACAATCCTTTCCTCCCTTAGTGAACTTAGGATGCCAGGGAGCCAGCGGAAACTGTGCCATCCTCTGAACTCTCTCCAGCTTCTTAGGACTCCCCAGTCCGCGTACCCCGTCCTGAGCCAGCTGTGACGTCAGATGTCTTCACCCAAGGTACGCGTTGGCTTGGGGCATGTGCTGAGCGCTGCACTGGCGTTTCCCAGAGTGAATCTTTTCTCTGGAGGACATCATGATCTGGGGGAGGGACAGCATGGGACAGCATGGCACACAGGGACCAGGCTGCTGGATACCCTGACAAGTGTCAAAGAGAAGGGGAGTGAGGACCAGGGAGGTAGGACGGGACTCTGGGGGCCCCTGATGGAGAAGCTTCCTTGATAAAGGACTTACTAGAAATGTGGTTTGGGGGCCACAGACACCACTGAGGTTCCTCACAGGCCACACACACACTGAGGTGTATCCACTGGTTTCCACTCTGTCTTAGAAGCTGGGTGTCTGTGACGGCCTTGCACAGGTTATTAAGGCTGCACTCGAGACAGTGTTGGAAAAGACGCCCCACCCCCACCCTCCTGGTCTATCCGCTTCCCCCACAGCCCTCTCCTAAGGCTTACCTGCCAGCAGGCCAAAGCAATGGCCCTGTAGCACGGGCCGGGCTCTGGAGTGCAGGCCTTTCTAAAACTGCGCACAGGGTGTTCAAAAGGAGCAAACAGGCCCAAGTTCTTCCCTGGCCTCCTAAGTCTCCCATCGCATCCACTGGTTACTGTCTGCCGCAGCAGGGGTTCAAGGTGAGCCCGGATTTCTGGGCAGGTGAGGGAAGGGTTGGGACTAAAGACACCTCCTGTTTGCGTAGGATGGCATGGGCTCTGTAGAGATAAGTGTGTGCTCATTGCCTGTCGGTGAGACGAGGGCGACTGTCCCTTTATCCAGAAGAGTCTCAGACAGGACTGTGCCCAATGTCACCATGAGAACTCCTACCTAGTTTGTACTCGGACTATTAGAGCCTCACTCTGTGAGACTTCTCCCTTTGGGAAAAGATGCCTTTGATACTTCTAGCCACAGGTGCCTTCCATCCCTGTTTGCTTGAGACAGACACTTTCACTGGCCTGGAACTCATTAAGCAGGTGAGGCTGGCTGGTCTGTGGGCCCCAGGAGTCCGCCTGTCTCTTCCTCCCCAGAGCTGGATCACACGTGTGTCTCACTTCCAGCTTTCTTTTTCTCCTCCTCCTCCTCCTTCCCCACTTTCTCTTCCTCCTCCCTCCCTCTTTCTTATCTTATGTGTATGGTCTTATGTATGTATGTATGTACCACATGCATGACTGAAACCCATGGAGGTCAGGAGAGGGTATTGGGTTCCCTGAAACCAGAGCCATAGTCAGTTGTGAGCAGAGGTGTGGGGCCAGAAGTAAAGCCCAGGTCTCCTGGAAGAGCAGCCACACTCTTATGGACTGAGTATTTCTTCAGCCTTCAAACAGACAAACAAAACATGGTTTCTGGGGATTGGATTGAACATGTTACTGACAAAACCATACCCCAATCCTAAATCAGTGTGGCCCCAGTGCACACGGGAAGCTACTACAGCACCCACACCCGTGCCTTCTGTCTCCTCAGTGCTTACTAAGGGCTTCCTAAGATGGTGGAAAAGACAAGACAGCCGGTGCAGGAACACAGGACTGGTAACTGGGTAAACAAGTTTGTAAGTCTAGGGCTGCCAATCATGGATTTGCAAAACAGTTCAATGAGGGTCTCTTGGAGTTGTCAGAAGGTCATTAAAACGGGTTTTAAAAGATTGTGACCTGGGACTCATTACCTGGATAGTCCTAAAAGAACTGGGATAGGGGCTGACAACACGGCTTAGAGGGTAAAGAAGTTTGCTGCCAAGCCTGAAGGTCTAAGTCCAACTCACAAGACCCGCATGGTAGAAGAAGACAACTGACTCCCACAAGCTGCCCTCTGAACACACACACACACACTAAAAATAAGATTATTGTTCCCAAAGACCAACTATCCAGATTCAAGCCCTGTCTTGTTGAGCTCCTGTGACCTTCACCGACCTTCACGATTTTTCCTCTCTCAACACAGATGACAGTGCCAGTATCTGTGTCAAATGACTGAACACTGAGCCACACTGTTTAGAAAAGGTATTATAGAGGATGTTGAGGAGCACAGAGATAAGCTACCATGTTTTTCTTTTTTTTCTCGTTTTGGTTTTTCCAGATAGGGTGTCTCTGTGTAGCCCTAGCTGTCCTGGAACTCACTTTGTAGATCAGGCTGACCTCAAACTCAAGAGATTCCCCCAGCCTCTGCCTCCCAAGCGCTGGAATTGAGGGTGTGTGCCACTGCTGCCCAGCCTGCTATAGTGTTTCTTCTCAGCTGCTCACAGCCCTTAGTTCAATGTGTGGAGTCTAAATGTTTGACACATGGCAGAAATGATTTGAAAATTAGAAAGAAAAATAAATCTAACATTGTATAGCAGGTAGAAATCAGAGCCCAAATATGCAAGCCACATGGGACATCTCTGTGAATGTCCTAAGCTGATTTGACCATGACCCTGCGACTACTGAAGGGATTGAATTCCAACAGGGGCCATCTCCAGCGCAGAGGGATAGTCTGGGTACTCCACATGCTTCTCAGAAAACAGAAGAGACCAGCGCCTCAGCTTCATTGTTCAAGTCAACATGGCCTCTTCAACACACTTAGCACTAACGCAGACCTGTGTCTGCCAGTCTCATTTCTTGATTATGATTTATCTAAAAGTGTTCATTCATTCTTGGAATTGAGGCGAGAAAGACATGTATTTTAATATATTATTTGTCCTTTTTTTTTTTTAACTTAAAAAGGGGGGAGTGTGTCTCACTGTAGCCCTGGCTGACTGGCTGACCTGGACGTCACGAAGATGACCCACTGACTGATTGCCTCAGCAGTGTTGAGTCTAAAGGTGTGCACCTGGGGGAAATCCTGTATTTAATAAATTAATTCTTTATGGTGTTTTGACTGCATTCATGCCTTTGTGAGGGCATTGGGTCTATTGGAACTAGAGTTACAGACAGCTGTGAGCTGCCCGTGTGGTTGCTTGGAATTGAACCTGGGTCCTTTAGAAGAACAGGCAGTGCTTTTAACCACTGAGCCATCTCTCCAACCCCTTCCTCCAAAACCCTGTATTTTAGGTAAGGATGTACAATGTAGATGCTTCAGTATTTGCAGACTTAAGCAAGGATCCAATGTGTCCCTTCTATGCCACAGAAGGAATGTGCCACAAACATTTTCACTCCCTAGATTCTCTTCCCCCTCCTCTGTCTTCTCTTGAAATGGCATTTTAAATTTAAAAGATGTATTCATCTGAGAGCACTCTATTTGCATGTATTACAGAAGACAGCATTACAAGATCCCATTACAGATGGTTGTGAGCCACCATGTGGTTGCTGGAAATTGAACTCAGGACCTCTGGAAGGGTAGCCAGTGTTCTTAACTGCTGAGCCACCTCCCCAGCCCCCTTAAGTTGGCGTTTTCAAGACTGGTAAGATGACCAGGCAGTGCACATCTTTAATCTCAGTACTTGGGAGGCAGAGGCAAGCAGGTTTCTGTGAGTTTGGGTCTAGCCTGGTCTATAGACAGGACAGCCAGGGCTACACAGAGAAGCACTGTCTTGAAGAACAACTGCAACAGTGAAATGCTTGGAATGTGGGTGTGGTTCTCATTGGTGTAGAGGGTGTAAAGATCTTGATTGACCGTCAGCACTGAACACAAACTCAGGACCATCAGCAGCATAGTCAAACAAAGGGGTCTTCACCACTGGAAGATAACCAGGTTCAGCCCGCCTTCTGCTCAGTTATTCCCAAGCCAAGAGTAGTGAGCAAAGTTACTGATCAAAAAACGTTGACAGCAAAGTGCTTGTTAGTCAGTCCTGCAGAGTTCACTGGCGGCCCTTTTAATTAAAAAAAAAAAGTGTGAGGCTCAGAGCTTGTGGAAGACGGTTCTCTCTTTCCACCATATGGGTTCCTGGGTCATCAGGCTTGGCAGCAAGCACCTTTTACCCACTGAGCCATCTTGTTACCCAATGATAGCCCTTTCAAACACCCACCATATAGATTACTGAGCAACCCCTCCCACTGGGTAAGCCCCATTTCTCCTGTAATTGGAGATGGAACTTTGGACCCCACATGCCAGGCCAGAAGCTGCCTTAGCTTTTTTCACCCCCCCTTTTTTTTTTATTTTGAAAAAGAGTCTCTCAGAGCTTCCCCGGCTGGCAGCGCTCCTATCTCTCAGTTAGCTGGAATTACAAGCCCGAAACACGTGCCTAGCTGAGACTCTGTTCAAGCCAGGTGAACGTGGCTCGACTAACCAAGTACAGGGCGGAGTCCACCTCCTGTTATCTGCAGCCCACTTTGATGGTGACACAGCTGTGACTCTGGGGCTCGAGTCAACCCACTGTTGGCACCCAAAAAGACAACAGTCTAGGATCTCCAAGAACTGAGAAAACAGGTTCTCAGAGCTGTATTCTGTCTGCCTCCTAGTGACTCTTTGGCAAATGTGTGTGTGGTTGCCCTCCACCTGCCCCATGGCGCAGGAGCGAGGTTGTTGCAGAAGCAAACCCTTCTGTTGGCCTTTCCCTAGCTGGTATCATTCTCAACCAAAACAAACCAGAAAACCCTAAGAGTGGGGTGTGGTCGGCTCTGCTGCCTCCTTGAGGTGCTGCGGGGCACCACAGTCTGCAGCCTCCCCGCCTCTTTCTACTGTTTTTCCCTGTTCCCCCACTCCTACCCCTCACCCCCACCCCAAGGTCTTTATTCCTCCACCTTCCCCTGTTCCATGCCTCCGACCCTTCACCAAAGCTCATTCTCCACATTTGCCTTGGGTGTAGCCACCCCCAGGACAGGCTTGACTGGCTAGTCTCCACTTGCTCACTCAGTTCTCCGCCCTGGGAATAGGGTGCACCCCCTTCTAACTTTAGATGGGTTTCAGCAGTGGGAGCCACTACCAGAGAGCAAGAGAGGAGAAAGACACTGGGCGTTCCTTCCCCCGATGTGCTTATCAAAGGGCACAGCCATTATCTTTCCTTGAGTTGTCAGGGCAGAGCCTGGGCCCTGGCAGCCCCAACAAGCCGGTCTCAGTCCCCCACCATCAACAGCCAATCAGAGAGATAAGTCAAGCGGAAAAACAGAAAAGGGATGCTCACTCAGTGTGGCCACACTGAAATGAGAAACAAAGAGGCCCAGTGACCCTCTCAAGTCCATGTTTGGGGCTCTGATGTGAGGTTTAGGTTTAATGGAGGTCACGAGGTACGAATAGCCGCATAGCTAAACAGTCCAGGTCAGAGTGTGGCCACGCCCATCACTGACCTGGTGCTGTCTGGACTCCAGTCTCTCCTGCAAGGCGGTCTGGCTGTCATCAGGACCCTATGGAAATGTTTTCCTGGGGGATAAATCCCCCTCTAGCTGGTACACAGGCTTCAGGAGGTTCCTTCTCCCAGCATAAATTCCAACTGGGGAAATTCCAACTCTTTGGGG